>NC_056725.1:575153294-575160794 GCF_019279795.1 Protopterus annectens
TTCATGACTGTACACTTACTCTGTGAGCTGTCCTCAGCAAACATCCATCTGCAAAGATACCCCACCACTTAGTTATGTCCACACATCCATCCATACCTGATGTACATCTTACCGTACTGTCAGCATATCACCATATACAGTTGGCAATGATGGGGCTGCATTGCAACTGCATGTTGTAGGAAGACACACGTCACCTGCAAACATCAGCTACTGCACACGCATGGTAGCTGAATGCACACCACTACATGTACATGTGTCTAGGTCCTACATTCCTGTCATTTTATCAAGTTTGTAGGTATTGCAATTAATGGACATGTGTGATAACATACATGACACATGGACTGTTGTATGATATGATAGTTGTCATGGGTAACCAGTACAGAGGGAATGTTAACTCAGTCAACATTGATATCACACCTTATGTACTGTTAGCATTCAACAGCCATGGACCTACTTTCCATGTGCATGTGTGTAATTGCTGTAGCCACCTGTCTGCACAAAAGACAGCAACAGCTATGTAATATACATATGTGTTGTGTGTGTGTGGCATGTACATATCCATGGCAGGTACATGCATGTCATATCTAAACATGAGGGTGTTTACTGGTGTACAGCAACAGTCACCTGTTACTGCTGTATATGACCCAGGGCCTCTGTCATATGTACAGCCAACCTGGTTACGAACAGTGGTATCATTGCATTGCATAACACATGATGCAACTGTGTCAGTACATGGGTAGTCTGCACAGTTGATGTAGAGCTAGGTACAGTCCACTGGTCATGGGTCACATGGTGTTGTACTATTATATGTCCTACCACATGTCTGGATGTGTGTTGCTGGCCCAAGGACATGGTGATGTCTGAGGGCTACATCCTAGAATGTGGCTTTTGTCACTGTGATCTGCACCTGACACATCTCTGATGGCTTTTGAGGGTGTACTGGTCAGTGCATGTGAGTGACCTTCATGTACGTGGGGACACCACCACCTGGAGCGGCCCGTACCTGTGTTATGGCCCACATGTCTGGTTCCGAGGTATACAGTGGTAGTGCTATTGTGCACAACTGAGCCTTCAGCCAGGTGTTCCTCACTGCACAGATGTCCGTATTCCCCATTGTTGTATCTACATTGGGCAGCTGTGATTACGAACGCTACACATCTAGCACTGTTTAGCATACACATACGATGCAGTTGTCCTCTAGGTGTCAGGGTGTTAACCTGGTCTCAGGACATTCGACTATGAATGGCATTATACGGGCAAAGTAGCCACTCCTGGCAGGACATCACCACGTGTGGTAGTAGTGTGCCAGGTATAGATTGGTACATCTAAGGTGACGGACAGCAGCAGACGTTGTGTAGAAGACCAGTGTCAGATATATGTAGTGCAGCGTTCCTGCTAACAATGACAACTATCGACACCGGAGTCCATTACAATGTGTTGTTGTGATGTCTAACTGTAATAGCATGGTCACTGTTCCCTTCCGTGTTTAGAATCAGAATGCATACAAAACAGCCCTGTGCTACTAAGTGTGTGAGCATGCCCAGTATAAAGTTGTGTAGATGGACACATAGTGCATTCCAAATGGCAGTGCGCTACTAAGTGTGGGAGCATGCCCAGTGACACCTTGTGTCGGTTATGTGCCTCTATGTGTATGGGCATGGCCATTGTAACCCTGTATAGTAATAGTAGTTGTCCAGTCAACAGATGGCCATACTCCACTTCAGGATGGATTCCTACATTGAACACACAGGTTCACAGGTATGTACATTGTAACTGCCAGCATCCATGTCAATGTCCACATTCCTAGAAGGTCATATTGACAATCTTGAAAGGTGTAGTGTCTGTGGCGCAGCTCGTATCTATGTAGTATTGTAATAGTGGTCTGTAGATAGGCAGTTGTCCTGATCCCACCACTGGTGTGTGTGTTTGTCTCCATCTGCCTGGGGACATAAATATGCTTTTAGACTGCTCACACTCCATACAATCCCTATCCCCGTCTTTGCTAATGCTGATGATGTCACCCACCTAGAAGTACACCTCTGGGAGTGCTGTGTCCCAGTAACCTCATTAGCACGTCCTGTAACAGTGTAATAAGGTAGTAAGGTCAGTGTTCTAATGCTAGCCCTGCCAAGTGTGTGTGTGTGTGTGTGTGTGTGTGTGTGTGTGTGTGTGTGTGTGTGTGTGTGTGTGTGTGTGTGTGTGTGTGTGTGAGTCTCCATCTGCCTGGGGACAGAAATATGCTTTTAGACTGCTCACACTCCATACAATCCCTATCGCAGTCTTTGCCAATGCCGATGATGTCACCCACCTAGAGGTACACCTCTGGGAGGGCCATTTCACAGTAATCGTGGTAGTGCATTCTGTAACTGCGTAATACTATAGTGCGATAAGGAAGTTAGGTCAGTTTTCTAATCCCAGCTATGCCAACTGTGTGTGTCTCCATCTGTCTGGGGACAGAATAATGCTTTTAGACTGCTCACACTCCATACAATCCCTATCGGCGACTTTGCCAATGCTGATGATGTCACCCACCTAGAAGTACACCTCTAGGAGTGCTGTGTCCTAGTAAACTCAGTAGTGTGTTCTGTAACTGCATAATGCTGTAGTGTAATAAGGTAGTTGGGTCAGTGTTCTAATCCCAGCCATGTCAACTGTGTGTGTGTCTCTGTCTACCTAGGGACAGAAATATGCTTTTAGATTGCTCACACTCCATACCATCCCTATTGCCTTCTTTGCCAATGCTGATGATGTCACCCACCTAAAAGTACACCTCTAGGAATACTGTGTCCCAGTAATATTGGTAGCGTGTTCTATAACTGTGTAATGCTGTAGTGTGATAAGATAGTTAGGTCGGTGTTCTAATCCCAGCCATGCTAACTGTTTGTGTGTGTGTCTCCATCTGCCTGGGGACAAAAATATGCTTTTAGACTGCTCACACTCCGTACAATCCCTATCGCCTTCTTTGCCAATGCTGATGATGTCACCCACCTAGAAGTATACATCTGGTATTGTTGTGTCCCAGTAATCTTGGTAGAGCATTCTATAACTGCATTATACTGTAGTGTGATAAGTTAGTTAGGTCGGTGTTCTAATCCCAGCCATGACAACTGTGTGTATATCTCCATCTGCCTGGGGACAGAATAATGCTTTTAGACTGCTCACACTCCATACAATCCCTATTGCTGACTTTGCCATTGCTGATGATGTCACCCACCTAGAAGTACAACTCTGGGAGTGCTGTGTCCCAGTAATCTCAGTAGCACATTCTGTAACTATAAAATGCTGTAGTGTGATAGTAATAGACAGGTCGATGTTCTATTCCAAGGCATGATAGGTGTGTGTGTTTGGCAGTCATATCCTATGTGTTGGTGGCTGTAAATGACCAGCTACTGGATGTGTTGAGGAGTGTGTTTTGTCATTTTCCTATATAGTGGCCATACATGTAGCAATTGGCCAAGAGACTGGGTTGACAAAACATACCCATACATTTAGCAATGGGTCTGGTGAGTAATGTCAGCAGTCCTAATCTTACCCTGAATACAATCTGAACCTGTATGATGCACAGAAACACACTTTCCTTGATATTAACACCAGTACATAATGCAGGAGGCGCATGTGGTTTCCTTTTCATTCTTGTCTAATGATTTGGTGTCACGTGGTTCGCTGTTGAGATATATATTATATATCTACGTATGTGTGTGCATATATATATATATATATATATATATATATATATATATATATATATATATGTATATATATATATATATATATATATATATATATATATATATATATATGTGGACATTAGCACACAGAAATCTACATGATGGAATACATGTTCTATGCTGTTGAATGCCTGTGCTGGATGATCTGTACGTGATAACCTCATATGTATGTATATCTGCCATGGCTTAGTGGTAAAGCACATTGTCGGTGGTGTGCAGGGTCCTGGTTTTGAGCCATGCTGAGACCGGTTGTTTTGTTGCTGGGAAGAACAAGGGACATTGACGACGGTGATAGTAAGACACTTTTAACCAGTTGTGTGCGGGTCTGTGCGACAGTAAGCAGTGGTTATTTTTGGGGAGGCTCAGAATGGGTCATGTCACTATGCATTAGAATACTATGCAAATGAGGTGGAAAATAGTGAATCCCATTTATCCCCAGGGTGTGATGCAGGTCCCAAGAGTGTATGTGTATAGATAGCCGGGTGCAAGACTCGAATATAGGTGAAATCATGGGGGGGGTCAGGCATACTGTACGTGGATTGGAGCCCTGTGTCTCGGGATTGCTCCTAGCTTAGCATGCCTAAGCTAGGGGTGTATCTATACCTACCTAGTGCAATTGGGAGGGACAACAGCAGTAGGAGAGTAATCAAGGTGAACAAGCTGGGAAAACATGATATTTATCAGAATCAGCAGATTACAGGCCCAGCAGACCAGCCCAGCCCAGAACACTATGATAAAGTGAGCAAGCACTATCCCCTCAGGTTTTTCCACACTCTACACCACTGATGTATACATGCAGGGAAAGTTTAACAAACAAACCTACAAAATGAGATGGGCTGCAGCAGGCAACATAGACCAACATGTGCAAGAGGCTGAGGGTGGTGAGGATGTGAATGCTGCTGAGCAACCCTCAGTGATGAGACAGAGAAGACTGTACAGACCCAGGGTAACCTACCAGGGGCCACATGAGCTGGAGATAGTGGAGCACTATAGGGTAGACAAGGACCTCCTACAGAAGATTGTTGAGCTCTGCCGGTCACACCTAACACATCGAACAGGCCAAGGGAAACCCATCCCAGTGGATACCAAGGCATGTGTAGGCCTAGGTGTACTAGCCACAGGTACCTCCCAAAGCACAACTGGGGATATCATGGGGATCTCACAGGCATCTGCATCCAGGGTATTCCACCAATTCCTGGATGCCATGTCACCACATGCCAGTGAGCATGTACATTTCCTCAACACACGTGAGGTGTTGACCAGCAATATGCATCTCTTCCACCAAATGGCAGACTACCCTGGGGTCATGGATGCTATAGCCTGCATGCACGTATGCATCAAAGCACCATCCGGTGAGCAGGATAGAGCCTACATTAACCACAGGGACATCCCCTCCATCAGCTGCCAGGTCGTATGTGATGCCCAGGGCATTATACTGAATGTATGTGCTGGCTGCCCTGGATGCTATGACGATTCCAATATATGGCATCTGACGCAGCTATACCACAGCTTTGCCAATATGGACATCCCCTACAGTCACCTTGTGGGGGATGCTGGGTACCTACTGGAGCCGTGGCTGATGACACCCATCAGAAATGCACACACACCTGAACAACAATGCCATAATGAGGCACACACTCAGGCAAGACATATAATAGAGCATGTGTTTGGGATACTCAGGTCATGGTTCCAGTGTCTGGACACATGCAGTGGAGCCTTGCATTATTCACCAGCTACATGCACCTAGATTGTTATGGTATGTGCTATGCTACACAATATGATCCTGTGGAAACAGCTGCAGCAGGAACAGCATAGGGCAGGGCCTGACATACCAGTACAATACTAGCAAATGTGTACATGTGTCAGGTGTGCACCCCATCCAACGTACACATATACCAACAGTCAGGTGTGCCCCCCCCTCTCCTGTGTAGGAATGTCGATACAGTCGGGTGTCCCCCCCCCACTATGCAGAAATGTAGCAACAGTCAATGCCACATGACCGATGGATACCCTGCGGACACCACATGCCACCTGTCAGTGTACAACACAAAGGTCAGCACCACATTACAGACTACCTAGACATGTAACACATGTGATACAGCTGGCCATACTGGCCATGCTCACACACTTAAACACATGAAGGCCAGGTCTGCAAACACCAGTGGTCCGGACATATCTGATGGTACATTCCTATACAGCTGAATGACTGCGCTGTATGATATGTTTGTGTTACTGTCCATTGTCTATATATCTTCCATGGCGTATTGGTAATTCACATTAGCTGTGTGCGCAGGGTCCTGGTTCCAACCCTTGCAAAGGACGTTCATTTGCTTGCAGGGCAGAACATACCCATTGGATACGGCTGGAGTAAGGCACATTAAAGCAGTTTGGAGTGGTTGTGCATGGGTTTGCATGATGTTAAGCACTGCTGACCTCTGGTTACAGTTTCTTACACTTGGTTAGCCTCTACATTGCTGTACCAGTGCAATACTCACATACTGGTCGCCAATCACACTTACAGCCGTCGCTCATGCACTTGCACATGCACCAACATTGTTGCTTGCATGTGTCACTCACACCCCTGGGTGGGAGCGATGACCACAATATTACCTTGTGATACCTAGTACATCGGACTACATGACTACAGCATCAGGAATGGCTGCCCATTAGGCGACAGAATGGTGTTCAACTGTACAGTATCGGCAGCCTGTTCAGTGAATTAATCATTTTATTTGTGTGTTCCTCAAACAATCTGCTCTTGTCTGGCTGATACATGGGTACTGATACTCTTCAGTACAGACAAGTAATTGGCTCTTGGGAGCCACAGCTATCTGCCAAGTCATGCTAGTGCATACCTATTGTAGGTTTGCCACCTTGTAAATTGTCCAAGGTGGGGCTTTAGGGTTAACACCTGTCCCACTTTGTGAGGGACAGTGCCTCTTTAGGCAGTTGTGTCCTACGGAAATAATCAAGACATAGCAAATGTCCTGATTACAGGACAATATTATATTCTACGTTTCTTTAATAGTTACATGAAACAGTTATTTTATATATGACACTTCTATATGTTATGTGAAGTAGCATAAGCAATTAAAATGTTACTAGACTAACTTTTATTTGTGCAAATAAGTATAATTCTGTACTATGCGCAGCTGTAGGTATGTTTCATCCTGGAAAGTCTGACATTTCTACAGAACATGTCCCACATTGGCCATTTGGAAAGGTGGCAACCCTATAGGACCTGTACGTAGAGATGTCAGAATTTGCAGGGCAACACATACCCTCAGCCAGTAGAAAGAAGACTACTTTACTGATTTGCCTAAATAAAAGAGTATTCTTGTAGCATTATAGTTGTTTATATGTGTCTTATAACATTTATGTGTTCCAGATACAAAATAATTGTTTTATGCAACAACTACATACAATTTAGGAATTCTTTGCCCTAAATCACAGGACATTTGCCATAAGTCCATTTATTTTGCAGGACACACCTGCCCAAAGTGTAGTGTCCCTCGCAAATGTGGACAGGTGTTAACCCCAACCTATTATTCTATCATCTTTCTAAGTTAGTCGGCGGAATATGCGCTTTCCGTCACTAGCAGACCTCTCATATGAATGGGGAAGAATGATCACTGAATCAGGGACACTGCATAACACCCTCAGGGACACATTTCGATGTTTGGTGCTATTAACCTGACACATTGACAGTGCCAGAGCATATGTATACATACACATTATTGTCTGAGGTACATGCTGTTTATGACTCTTACAT